>NC_044910.1:18142735-18147389 GCF_001633185.2 Quercus lobata
CGAAAAATAAAGAGAAGAAAAAAAATTTTCATTCCTATCCGTTCGAACCCGACCCGAGTTAAAAAATTCAAAAATAAATGCAAAAAAATTTAAAAAATTAAAAAATATCATCCAGGCTTCATTTCCAGACGAAACGGGTCCGGACAGGCTGCAAAATAGAGAACAAAAATAATTTCATTCCTAACCGTTCGAACCCGACCCGACTTAGAAAATTCAAAAAGAATTGAAAAAATTTTAAAAACTAAAAAACATCATCCAGGCTTCATTTCAATATGAAACGGGTCAGGACAGGCCGAAAAATAGAGAAGAAAAAAAATTTCATTCCTATCCGTTTGAACCCGACCCGAGTTAAAAAATTCAAAAATAAATGTAAAAGAATTTTAAAAATTAAAAAACATTATCCAGGCTTCATTTTAAGATTGAACGGGTTAGGACAGGCCAAAAAATAGAGATTAAAAAAAAATTCATTCCTATCCGTTCGAACCGGTCCCGTGTTACAAAATTCAAAAATAAATGCAAAAAAATTTTAAAAATTATAAAACATCATCCAGGCTTCATTTCAATACGAAACGGGTCAGGGCAGGCTGAAAAATAGAGAACAAAAAAAATTTCCTTCCTATCCGTTCGAACCCAACCCAAGTTAGAAAATTCAAAAATGAACGCAAAAAAATTTTAAAAATTAAAAAACATCATCCAGGCTTCATTTCAATATGAAACGGGTCAGGATAGGCCGAAAAATAGAGAAGAAAAAAAATTTCATTCCTATCCTTCGAACCCGACCCGAGTAAAAAATTCAAAAATAAATTGCAAAAAAAATTTTAAAAATTAAAAAACATCAATCCCAGGCTTCATTTAAAGACGAAACGGGTCAGGATAGGCTGAAAAATAGAGAACAAAAAAAATTCATTCCTATCCGTTCGAACCCGATCGAGTTAGAAAATTCAAAATAAATGCAAAAAATTTTAAAAATTAAAAAAAATCATCCAGGCTTCATTTCAATATGAAACGGGTCAGGATAGGCAGAAAAATAGAGAAGAAAAAAAATTTCATTCCTATCCGTTCGAACCCGACCCATGTTAAAAAATTCAAAAATAAATGCAAAAAATTTTAAAAATTAAAAAACATCAGCCAGGCTTCATTTCAAGACGAAAAGGGTCAGGATAGGGCTGCAAATAGGAACAAAAATAATTTCATTCTAAACCGTTCGAACCCGACCCCGACTTAGAAAATTCAAAAGAAATTGAAAAAATTTAAAAAACTAAAAACATCATCCAGGCTTCATTTCAATATGAAAAGGGTCAGGACAGGCCGAAAAATAGAGAAGAAAAAAAATTTCATTCCTATCCGTTTGAACCCGACCCGAGTTAAAAAATTCAAAAATAAATGTAAAAAAATTTTAAAAATTAAAAAACATTATCCAAGCTTCATTTTAAGATTGAACAGGTTAGGACAGGCCAAAAAATAGAGATTAAAAAAAAATTCATTCCTATCCGTTCGAACCCGTCCCGTGTTACAAAATTCAAAAATAAATGCAAAAAAATTTTAAAAATTAAAAAACATCATCCAGGCCTCATTTCAATACGAAACGGGTCAGGGCAGGCTGAAAAATAGAGAACAAAAAAAATTTCCTTCCTATCCGTTCGAACCCAACCCGAGTTAGAAAATTAAAAAATGAACTGCAAAAAAATTTTAAAAATTAAAAAACATCATACAGCTTCATTTCAATATGAAACGGGTCAACGATAGGCCGAAAAATAGAGAAGAAAAAAAAATTTCATTCCTATCCGTTTCGAACCCGACCGAGTAAAAAATTCAAGAAATAAAATGCATAAAAATTTTAACAATTAAAAACATCATCCAGGTTAATTTAAAAGACGAAACGTCAAGGATAGGCCTGAAAAAATAGAGAAAAAAAAATTTCATTCCTATCCCGTTTCGAACCCAACCCGAGTTAGAAAATTCAAAAATAAATGTAAAAAAATTTTAAAAATTAAAAAACATCATCCAGGCTTCATTCCAATATGAAACGGTCGGGTTAGACCGAAAAATAGAGAAGAAAAAAATTTCATTCCTATCCGTTCGAACCCGACCCGAGTTAAAAAATTCAAAAATAAATGCAAAAAAATTTTAAAAATTAAAAAAATCATCCAGGCTTCATTTCAAGATGAAACGGGTCAGGACAGGTAGCAAAATAGAGAACAAAAATAACTTCATTCCTAACCGTTCGAACCCGACTCGAGTTAGAAAATTCAAAAATAAATGCAAAAAAATTTTAAAAATTAAAAAACATCATCCAGGGTTCATTTCAAGACGAAAAGGGTCACGACAGGCCGAAAAATAGAGAACAAAAAATATTTCATTCCTATCCGTTCGAACCCGACCCGTGTTAGAAAATTCAAAAATGAATGCAAAAAAATTTTAAAAATTAAAAAATATCATCCAGGCTTCATTTCAGTAGGTAACGGTCAGGACAGGCCGAAAAACAGAGAAGAAAAAAAATTTCATTTCTATCCGTTCGAACCCGACCCGAGTAAAAAAATTCAAAAATAAATGCAAAAAAATTTTGATAAATTAAAAAACATTATCCAGGCTTCATTTTAAGATGAAAAACGAGTTAGGACAGGCCAAAAAAATAGGAACAAAAATAATTCATTCCGATCCGTTCGAACCCGACCCGTGTTAGAAAATTCAAAAATGAATGCAAAAAAATTTTAAAAATTAAAAAATATCATCCAGGCTTCATTTCAATAGGAAACGGTCAGGACAGGCCGAAAAACAGAGAAGAAAAAAAAATTCATTTCTATCCGTTCGAACCCGACCCGAGTAAAAAAATTCAAAAATAAATGCAAAAAAATTTTGATAAATTAAAAAACATTATCCAGGCTTCATTTTAAGATGAAACGGGTTAGGACAGGCCAAAGAATAGAGAACAAAAATAATTTCATTCCTAACCGTTCGAACCCGACCCGAGTTAGAAAATTCAAAAAGAATTGCAAAAAAATTGTAAAAATTAAAAAACATCATCCAGGCTTCATTTCAATATGAAACGGGCCAGGAAAAGCCGAAAAATAGAGAGAAAAAAAAATTTTCATTCCTATCCGTTCGAACCCGACCCGAGTTACAAAATTCAAAAATAAATGCAAAAAAATTTTAAAAATTAAAAAACCTCATCCAAGCTTCATTTCAAGATGAAACGGGTAAGAATAGGACGAAAAATAGAGAAGAAAAAAAATTTCATTCCTATCCGTTCGAACCCGTCCCGAGTTAAAAAATTCAAAAATAAAAGCAAAAAAATTTTAAAAATTAAAAAACAGCATCCAGGCTTCATTTCAAGATGAAAACGGGTCAAGGACCAGGTAAGCAAAATAGAGAACAAAAATAACTTCATTCCTAACCGTTCGAACCCGACCCGAGTAAGAAAATTCAAAAATAAATGCAAAAAAATTTTAAAAATTAAAAAACATCATCCAGGCTTCATTTCAATAGGAAACGGTTCAGAACTGACCGAAAAATAGAGATGAAAAAAAATTTCATTCCTATCCGTACGAACCCGACCCGAGTTAGAAAATTCAAAAATGAATGCAAAAATTTTTTAAAAATTAAAAAACATCATCCAGGCTTCATTTCAATATGAAACGGGTCAGGATAGGCCGACAAATAGAGAAGAAAAAAAATTTCATTCCTATCCGTTCGAACCCGACCCGAGTAAAAAAATTCAAAAATAAATGCAAAAAAATTTTTTTGATAAATTAAAAAACATTATCCAGGCTGTTCATTTTAAGATGAAACGAGTTAGGACAGGCAAAAACTAGAGAACAAAAAAATAATTTCATTCCTAACCGTATTCGAACACCGAACCCGAAGTTAAAATTCAAAGAATTGCAAAAAAAATTTGTTTTTGGTAAAAAATTAAAAAACATCAAATCGGCTTCAATTTCAATATGAACGGTCCAGGAAAAGCCCGAAAAATAGAGAAAACAAAAAAAATTTTTCATTCCATATCCGTTCGAACCCGACCCCGAGTTAGGAAATTCAAAATCAATGCAAAAATTTTTAAATAATGAAAAAAAACATCATCAGCTTCATTCAGACGAAACGGGTCAAGACATGGCATGCAAAATAAAGAGAACAAAAAAAATTTCATTCCTAATCCCGTATCGAACCCGGGACCCGAGTTAAGATTATAGCAAATTTTTGAAAAATTAAAAAAATCACCAAGGACTTCTTTCTTTTTGGTGTGCGAAAATAAGAGAAGAAAAATTTTCACCATCCTATCCGTTCGAACCCGACCCGAGTTAAAAAATTCAAAAATAAATGCAAAAAAATTTTAAAAATTAAAAAATATCATCCAGGCTTCATTTCCTGACGAAACGGGTCAGGACAGGCTGTAAAATAGAGAACAAAAATAATTTCATTCCTAACCGTTCGAACCCGACCCGAGTTAGAAAATTCAAAAAGAATTGAAAAAATTTTAAAAACTAAAAAACATCATCCAGGCTTCATTTCAATATGAAACGGGTCAGGACAGGCCGAAAAATAGAGAAGAAAAAAAATTTCATTCCTATCCGTTTGAACCCGACCAGAGTTAAAAAATTCAAAAATAAATGCAAAAAAATTTTAAAAATTAAAAAACATTATCCAGGCTTCATTTTAA
>NC_044910.1:18148389-18190889 GCF_001633185.2 Quercus lobata
ATAGAGAACAAAAAAAATTTTCTTCCTATCCGTTCGAACCCGACCCGAGTTAGGAAATTCAAAAATAAATGCACAAAAATTTTAAAAATTAAAAAACATCATCCAGGCTACATTTCAAGATGAAACGGGTCAGGACAGGCCGAAAAATAGAGAACAAAAAAAATTTCATTCCTATCCGTTCGAACCCGACCCGAGTGAAAAAATTCAAAAATAAATGCACAAAAATTTTTAAAATTAAAAAACATCATCCAGGCTTCATTTCAAGACGAAACGGGCCAGGAAAAGCCGAAAAATAGAGAACAAAAAAAATTTCCTTCCTATCCGTTCGAACCCGACCCGAGTTAGGAAATTCAAAAATAAATGCACTAAAATTTTCAAAATTAAAAAACTTCATCTAGGCTACATTTCAAGATGAAACGGGTCAGGACAGGCCGAAAAATACAGAACAAAAAAAATTTCATTCCTATCCGTTCGAACCCGACCTGAGTTAGAAAATTCAAATATCAATGCAAAAAAATTTTAAAAATTAAAAAACATCATCCAGGCTTCATTTCAATATGAAACGGGTCAGGATAGGCCAAAAAATAGAGAAGAAAAAAAAATTCATTCTTATCCGTTCGAACCCGACCCGAGTTAAAAAATTCAAAAATAAATGCAAAAAAATTTTAAAAATTAAAAAACATCATCCTGGCTTCATTTCAAGACGAAACGGGTCAGGATAGGCTGAAAAATAGAGAACAAAAAAAATTTCCTTCTTATCCGTTCGAACCCGACCCGAGTTAGAAAATTCAAAAATGAATGCAAAAAAATTATAAAAATTAAAAAACATCATCCAGGATTCATTTCAATATGAAACGGGTCAGGATAGGCTGAGAAATGGAGAAGAAAAAAAATTTCATTCCTATCGATTCGAACCCGACCCCAGTTAAAAAATTCAAAAATAAATGCAAAAAAATTTTAAAAATTAAAAAACATCATCCAGGCTTCATTTCAAGACGAAACGGGTCAGGACAGGCAGAAAAATAGAGAACGAAAAAAATTTCCTTCCTATCCGTTCGAACCCGACCCGATTTAGAAAATTCAGAAATAAATGGAAAAAAATTTTAAAAATTAAAAAACATTACCAGGCATCATTTCAATATGAAACGGGTCAGGATAGGCCGAAAAATAGAGAAGAAAAAAAATTTCATTCCTATCCGTTCGAACCCGACCCAAGTTAAAAAATTCAAAAGTAAATGCCAAAAAATTTTAAAAATTAAAAAATATCATCCAGGCTTAATTTCAAGACGAAACGGGTCCGGACAGGCTGCAAAATAGAGAACAAAATAATTTCATTCCGATCCGTTCGAACCCGACCCGAGTTAGAAAATTCAAAAATAAATGCAAAAAAATTTTAAAAATTAAAAAACATCATCCAGGCTTCATTTCACGACGAAACAGGTCAAGACAGGCTGCAAAATAGAGAAGAAAAATAATTACATTCCTAACCGTTCGAACCCGACCCAATAAAAAAATTTCAAAATAATACAAAAAAATTTTAAAAATTAAAACATATCACCAGGCTTCATTTCAATATGAAACGGGTCCGGATAGGCCGAAAAATAGAGAGGAAAAATAATTTCATTCCTATTCGTTCGAACCCGACCCGAGTTAAAAAATTCAAAAATAAATGCAAAAAAATTTTAAAAATTAAAAAACATCATCCAGGCTTCATTTCACGACGAAACAGGTCAAGACAGGCTGCAAAATAGAGAAGAAAAATAATTACATTCCTAACCGTTCGAACCCGACCCGAGTTAGAAAATTCAAAAAGAATTGCAAAAAAATCTTAAAAAGTAAAAAATATCATCCAGGTTTCATTTCAATATGATACGGGTCAGGAGAGGCCGAAAAATAGAGAAGAAAAAAAATTTCATTCCTATCCGTACGGACCCAACCCAAGTTAAAAAATTAAAAAATAAATGCAAAAAAATTTTAAAAATTAAAAAACATCAGCCAGGCTTCATTTCAAGACGAAACGGGTCAGGACAGGCTGCAAAATAGAGAACAAAAATAATTTCATTCCTATCCGTTCGAACCCGACCCGTGTTAGAAAATTCAAAAATAAATGGAAAAAAATTTTAAAAATTAAAAAACATCATCCAGGCTTCATTTCAGTAAGAAACAGGTCAGGACAGGCTGAAAAATAGAGAACAAAGAAAATTTCCTTCCTATCCGTTCGAACTCGACCCGAGTTAGAAAATTCAAAAATGAATGCAAAAAAATTTTAAAAATTAAAAAACATCATCCAGGCTTCATTTCAATATGAAACGGGTCAGGATAGGCCAAAAAATAGAGAAGAAAAAAAATTTCATTCCTATCCGTTCGAACCCGACCTGAGTTAAAAAATTCAAAAATAAATGGAAAATAATTTTAAAAATTAAAAAACATCATCCTGGCTTCATTTCAAGACGAAACGGGTCAGGACAGGCTGAAAAATAGAGAACAAAAAAAATTTCCTTCTTATCCGTTCGAACCCGACCCGATTTAGAAAATTCAAAAATGAATGCAAAAAAATTTTAAAAATTAAAAAACATCATCCAGGCTTCATTTCAATATGAAACGGGTCAGGATAGGCTGAAAAATAGAGAAGAAAAAAAATTTCATTCCTATCCATTCGGACCCGACCCGAGTTAAAAAATTCAAAAATAAATGCAAAAAAATTTTAAAAATTAAAAAACATCATCCAGGCTTCATTTCAAGACGAAACGGGTCAGGACTGGCAGAAAAATAGAGAACGAAAAAAATTTCCTTCCTATCCGTTCGAACCCGAACCGAGTTAGAAAATTCAAAAATAAATGCAAAAAAATTTTAAAAATTAAAAAACATCATCCAGGCTTCATTTCAATATGAAACGGTTCAGGATTGGCCGAAAAATAGAGAAGAAAAAAAATTTCATTCCTATCCGTTCGAACCCGACCCAAGTTAAAAAATTCAAAAGTAAAGGCAAAAAAATTTTAAAAATTAAAAAACATCATCCAGGCTTCATTGCAATATGAAACGGGTCAGGACAGATAGAAAAATAGAGAACGAAAAAAATTTCCTTCCTATCCGTTCGAACCCGACTCGAGTTAGAAAATTCAAAAATAAATGCAAAACAATTTTAAAAATTAAAAAATAATCATCCAGGCTTCATTTTAATATGAAACGGGTCAGGATAGGCCTAAAAATAGAGAAGAAAAAAAATTTCATTCCTATCCGTTCGAACCCGACCCGGGTTAAAAAATTCAAAAATCAATGCAAAAAAATTTTAAAAATTAAAAAAATCATCCAGGCTTAATTTCAAGACGAAATGGGTCCGGATAGGCTGCAAAATAGAGAACAAAAATAATTTCATTCCTAACCGTTCGAACCAGACCCGAGTTAGAAAATTGAAAAATAAATGCAAAAAATTTTAAAAATTAAAAAAAATCATCCAGGCTTCATTTCAATATGAAACGGGTCAGGATAGGCCGAGAAATAGAGAAGAAAAAAAATTTCATTCCTATCCGTTCGAACCCGACCCAAGTTAGAAAATTCAAAAATAAATGCAAAAAATTTTAAAAATTAAAAAAATCAGCCAGGCTTCATTTCAAGACGAAACGGGTCAGGACAGGCCGCCAAAAAATAGAGAAAAAAAAAAATTTTCATTCCTATCCGTTCGAACCCGACCCGAGTTACAAAATTCAAAAATAAATGCAAAAAAATTTTAAAAATTAAAAAACCTCATCCAGGCTTCATTTCAAGATGAAACGGGTAAGAATAGGCCGAAAAATAGAGAAGAAAAAAAATTTTATTCCTATCCGTTCGAACCCGACCCGAGTTAAAAAATTCAAAAATAAATGTAAAAAAATTTCAAAAATTAAGAAACATCATCCAGGCTTCATTTCAAGATAAAACGGGTTAGTATAGGCTGAAAAATAGAGAAGAAAAAAAATTTCATACCTATCTCAGGACAGGCAGAAAAATAGAGAACAAAAAAAATTTCCTTCCTATCCGTTCGAACCCGACCCGAGTTAGAAAATTCAAAAATAAATGCAAAAAAATTTTAAAAATTAAAAAATATCATCCAGGCTTCATTTCAATATGAAACGGGTCAGGATCGGCCGAAAAATAGAGAAGAAAAATAATTTCATTCCTATCCGTTCGAACCCGACCCAAGTTAAAACATTCAAAAATAAATGCAAAAAAATTTTAAAAATTAAAAAAATCATCCAGACTTCATTTCAAGACGAATCGGGTCTGGACAGGCTGCAAAATAGAGAACAAAAATAATTAGAGAACAAAAAAAATTTCCTTCCTATCCGTTCGAACCCGACCCGAGTTAGAAAATTCAAAAATAAATGCAAAAAAATTTTAAAAATTAAAAAATATCATCCAGGCTTCATTTCAATATGAAACGGGTCAGGATCGGCCGAAAAATAGAGAAGAAAAATAATTTCATTCCTATCCGTTTGAACCAGACCCGAGTTAGAAAATTCAAAAATAAATGCAAAAAAATTTTAAAAATTAAAAAAGATCATCCAGGCTTCATTTCAAGACGAAACGGGACAGGAAAAGCCGAAAAATAGAGATCAAAAAAAATTTCCTTCCTATCCGTTCGAACCCGACCCGAGTTAGGAAATTCAAAAATAAATGCACAAAAATTTTAAAAATTAAAAAACATCATCCAGGCTACATTTCAAGATGAAAAGGGTCAGGACAGGCCGAAAAATAGAGAACAAAAAAAATTTCATTCCTATCCGTTCGAACCCGACCCGAGTGAAAAAATTCAAAAATAAATGCACAAAAATTTTAAAAATTAAAAAACATCATCCAGGCTTCATTTCAAGACGAAACGGGCCAGGAAAAGCCGAAAAATAGAGAACAAAAAAAATTTCCTTCCTATCCGTTCGAACCCGACCCGAGTTAGGAAATCCAAAAATAAATGCAATAAAATTTTCAAAATTAAAAAACTTCATCCAGGCTACATTTCAAAATGAAACGGGTCAGGACAGGCCGAAAAATACAGAACAAAAAAAATTTCATTCCTATCCGTTCGAACCCTACCCGAGTTAGAGAATTCAAAAATGAATGCAAAAAAATTTAAAAATTAAAAAACATCATCCAGGCTTCATTTCAATATGAAACAGGTCAGGATAGGCCGAAAAATAGAGAAGAAAAAAAATTTCATTCTTATCCATTCGAACCCGACCCGAGTTAAAAAATTCAAAAATAAATGCAAAAAAATTTTAAAAATTAAAAAACATCATCCTGGCTTTATTTCAAGACGAAACGGGTCAGGACTGGCTGAAAAATAGAGAACAAAAAAAATTTCCTTCTTATCCGTTCGAACCTGACCCGAGTTAGAAAATTCAAAAATGAATGCAAAAAAATTTTAAAAATTAAAAAACATCATCCATACTTCATTTCAATATGAAACGGGTCAGGATAGGCTGAAAAATAGAGAGGAAAAAAAATTTCATTCCTATCGATTCGAACCCGACCCGAGTTAAAAAATTCAAAAATAAATGCAAAAAAATTTTAAAAATTAAAAAACATCATCCAGGCTTCATTTCAAGACGAAACGGGTCAGGACAGGCAGAAAAATAGAGAATGAAAAAAATTTCCTTCCTATCCGTTCGAACCCGACCCGATTTAGAAAATTCAGAAATAAATGCAAAAAAATTTTAAAAATTAAAAAACATTACCAGGCATCATTTCAATATGAAACGGGTCAGGATAGGCCGAAAAATAGAGCAGAAAAAAAATTTCATTCCTATCCTTTCGAACCCGACCCAAGTTAAAAAATTCAAAAGTAAATGCAAAAAAATTTTAAAAATTAAAAAACATCATCCAGGCTTAATTTCAAGACGAAACGGGTCCGGACAGGCTGCAAAATAGAGAACAAAAATAATTTCATTCCTAACCGTTCGAACCCTACCCGAGTTAGAAAATTAAAAAATAAATGCAAAAAAATTTTAAAAATTAAAAAACATCATCCAGGCTTCATTTCAATATGAAACGGGTCAGGATAGCCGAAAAATAGAGAAGAAAAAAAATTTCATTCCTATCCGTTCGAACCCGACCCAAATTAAAAAATTCAAAAATAAATGCAAAAAAATTTTAAAAATTAAAAAATATCAGCCAGGCTTCATTTCAAGACGAAACGGGTCAGGACAGGCTGCAAAATAGAGAACAAAAATAATTTCATTCCTATCCGTTCGAACCCGACCCGAGTTAGAAAATTCAAAAATAAATGCAAAAAAATTTTAAAAATTAAAAAACATCATCCAGGCTTCATTTCAATATGAAACGGGTCAGGATAGGCCGAAAAAT
The DNA here is from genome assembly GCF_001633185.2 of Quercus lobata. Classification (NCBI taxonomy): domain Eukaryota; kingdom Viridiplantae; phylum Streptophyta; class Magnoliopsida; order Fagales; family Fagaceae; genus Quercus; species Quercus lobata. The sequence goes on from NC_044910.1 coordinate 18,154,726, forward strand.
AGAGAAGAAAAATAATTTCATTCCTATTCGTTCGAACCCGACCCGAGTTAAAAAATTCAAAAGTAAATGCAAAAAAATTTTAAAAATTAAAAAACATCATCCAGGCTTAATTTCAAGACGAAACGTGTCCGGACAGGCTGCAAAATAGAGAACAAAAATAATTTCATTCCTAACCGTTCGAACCCTACCCGAGTTAGAAAATTAAAAAATAAATGCAAAAAAATTTTAAAAATTAAAAAATATCAGCCAGGCTTCATTTCAAGACGAAACGGGTCAGGACAGGCTGCAAAATAGAGAACAAAAATAATTTCATTCCGATCCGTTCGAACCCGACCCGAGTTAGAAAATTCAAAAATAAATGTAAAAAAATTTTAAAAATTAAAAAACATCATCCAGGCTTCATGTCAATATGAAACGGGTCAGGATAGGCCGAAAAATAGAGAAGAAAAATAATTTCATTCCTATTCGTTCGAACCCGACCCGAGTTAAAAAATTCAAAAATAAATGCAAAAAAAATTGAAAAATTAAAAAACATCATCCAGGCTTCATTTCACGACGAAACAGGTCAAGACAGGCTGCAAAATAGAGAACAAAAATAATTTCATTCCGATCCGTTCGAACCCGACCCGAGTTAGAAAATTCAAAAATAAATGCAAAAAAATTTTAAAAATTAAAAAACATCATCCAGGCTTCATTTCAATATGAAACGGGTCAGGATAGGCCGAAAAATAGAGAAGAAAAATAATTTCATTCCTATTCGTTCGAACCCAACCCGAGTTAAAAAATTCAAAAATAAATGCAAAAAAAATTGAAAAATTAAAAAACATCATCCAGGCTTCATTTCACGACGAAACAGGTCAAGACAGGCTGCAAAATAGAGAACAAAAATAATTTCATTCCTAACCGTTCGAACCCGACCCGAGTTAGAAAATTCAGAAAGAATTGCAAAAAAATCTTAAAAATTAAAAAATATCATCCAGGTTTCGTTTCAATATGATACGGGTCAGGAGAGGCCGAAAAATAGAGAAGAAAAAAAATTTCATTCCTATCCGTTCGGACCCAACCCAAGTTAAAAAATTAAAAAATAAATGCAAAAAAATTTTAAAAATTAAAAAACATCAGCCAGGCTTCATTTCAAGACGAAACGGGTAAGGACAGGCTGCAAAATAGAGAACAAAAATAATTTCATTCCTATCCGTTCGAACCCGACCCGTGTTAGAAAATTCAAAAATAAATGGAAAAAAATTTTAAAAATTAAAAAACATCACCCAGGCTTCATTTCAGTAAGAAACGGGTCAGGACAGGCTGAAAAATAGAGAACAAAGAAAATTTCCTTCCTATCCGTTCGAACTCGACCCGAGGTAGAAAATTCAAAAATGAATGCAAAAAAATTTTAAAAATTAAAAAACATCATCCAGGCTTCATTTCAATATGAAACGGGTCAGGATAGGCCGAAAAATAGAGAAGAAAAAAAATTTCATTCCTATCCGTTCGAACCCGACCCAAGTTAAAAAATTCAAATTTAAATGCAAAAAAATTTTAAAAATTAAAAAACATCATCCAGGCTTCATTGCAATACGAAACGAGTCAGGACAGACAGAAAAATAGAGATCGAAAAAAATTTCCTTCCTATCCGTTCGAACCCGACCCTAGTTAGAAAATTCAAAAATAAATGCAAAAAAATTTTAAAAATTAAAAAACATCATCCTGGCTTCATTTCAAGACGAAACGGGTCAGGACAGGCTGAAAAATAGAGAACAAAAAAAATTTCATTCTTATCCGTTCGAACCCGACCCGATTTAGAAAATTCAAAACTGAATGCAAAAAAATTTTAAAAATTAAAAAACATCATCCAGGCTTCATTTCAATATGAAACGGGTCAGGATAGGCCGAAAAATAGAGAAGAAAAAAAATTTCATTCCTATCCGTTCGGACCCAACCCAAGTTAAAAAATTAAAAAATAAATGCAACAAAATTTTAAAAATTAAAAAACATCAGCCAGGCTTCATTTCAGGACGAAGCGGGTCAGGACAGGCTGCAAAATAGAGAACAAAAATAATTTCATTCCTATCCGTTCGAACCCGACCCGTGTTAGAAAATTCAAAAATAAATGGAAAAAAATTTTAAAAATTAAAAAACATCATCCAGGCTTCATTTCAGTAAGAAACGGGTCAGGACAGGCTGAAAAATAGAGAACAAAAAAATTTCCTTCCTATCCGTTCGAACCCGACCCGAGTTAGAAAATTCAAAAAAATGCAAAAAATTTTAAAAATTAAAAAACATCATCCAGGCTTCATTTCAATATGAAACGGGTCAGGATAGGCCGAAAAATAGAGAAGAAAAAAAATTTCATTCCTATCCGTTCGAACCCGACCCAAGTTAAAAAATTCAAATTTAAATGCAAAAAAATTTTAAAAATTAAAAAACATCATCCAGGCTTCATTGCAATACGAAACGAGTCAGGACAGACAGAAAAATAGAGATCGAAAAAAATTTCCTTCCTATCCGTTCGAACCCGACCCTAGTTAGAAAATTCAAAAATAAATGCAAAAAAATTTTAAAAATTAAAAAACATCATCCTGGCTTCATTTCAAGACGAAACGGGTCAGGACAGGCTGAAAAATAGAGAACAAAAAAAATTTCATTCTTATCCGTTCGAACCCGACCCGATTTAGAAAATTCAAAACTGAATGCAAAAAAATTTTAAAAATTAAAAAACATCATCCAGGCTTCATTTCAATATGAAACGGGTCAGGATAGGCCGAAAAATAGAGAAGAAAAAAAATTTCATTCCTATCCGTTCGGACCCAACCCAAGTTAAAAAATTAAAAAATAAATGCAACAAAATTTTAAAAATTAAAAAACATCAGCCAGGCTTCATTTCAGGACGAAGCGGGTCAGGACAGGCTGCAAAATAGAGAACAAAAATAATTTCATTCCTATCCGTTCGAACCCGACCCGTGTTAGAAAATTCAAAAATAAATGGAAAAAAATTTTAAAAATTAAAAAACATCATCCAGGCTTCATTTCAGTAAGAAACGGGTCAGGACAGGCTGAAAAATAGAGAACAAAGAAAATTTCCTTCCTATCTGTTCGAACTCGACCCGAGTTAGAAAATTCAATAATGAATCCAAAAAATTTTAAAAATTAAAAAACATCATCCAGGCTTCATTTCAATATGAAACGGGTCAGGATAGGCCGAAAAATAGAGAAGAAAAAAAATTTCATTCCTATCCGTTCGAACCCGACCTGAGTTAAAAAATTCAAAAATAAATGCAAAAAATTTTAAAAATTAAAAAACATCAGCCAGGCTTCATTTCAAGATGAAACGGGTCAGGACAGGCCGAAAAATAGAGAAGTAAAAAAATTTCATTCCTATCCGTTCGAACCCGACCCGAGTTAAAAAATTCAAAAATAAATGCAAAAAAATTTTAAAAATTAAAAAACATCATCCAGGCATCATTTCAATTCGAAACGGGTCAGGACAGGCAGAAAAATATAGAACTAAAAAAATTTCCTTCCTATCCGTTCGAACCCGACCCGAGTTAGAAAATTCAAAAAGAAATGCAAAAAAATTTTAAAAATTAAAAAATATCATCCAGGCTTCATTTCAATATGAAACGGGTTAGGATAGGCCGAAAAATAGAGAAGAAAAATAATTTCATTCCTATCCGTTCGAACCCGACCCGAGTAAAAAAATTCAAAAATAAATGCAAAAAAATTTTAAAAATTAAAAAAGTCATCCAGACTTCATTTCAAGACGAAACGGGTCTGGACAGGCTACCAAATAGAGAACAAAAATAATTTCATTCCTAACCGTTCGAACCAGACCCGAGTTAGAAAATTCAAAAATAAATGCAAAAAATTTTAAAAATTAAAAAAGATCATCCAGGCTTCATTTCAAGACGAAACGGGCCAGGAAAAGCCGAAAAATAGAGAACAAAAAAAATTTTCTTCCTATCCGTTCGAACCCGACCCGAGTTAGGAAATTCAAAAATAAATGCACAAAAATTTTAAAAATTAAAAAACATCATCCAGGCTACATTTCAAGATGAAACGGGTCAGGACAGGCCGAAAAATAGAGAACAAAAAAAATTTCATTCCTATCCGTTCGAACCCGACCCGAGTGAAAAAATTCAAAAATAAATGCACAAAAATTTTAAAAATTAAAAAACATCATCCAGGCTTCATTTCAAGACGAAACGGGCCAGGAAAAGCCGAAAAATAGAGAACAAAAAAAATTTCCTTCCTATCCGTTCGAACCCGACCCGAGTTAGGAAATTCAAAAATAAATGCACTAAAATTTTCAAAATTAAAAAACTTCATCTAGGCTACATTTCAAGATGAAACGGGTCAGGACAGGCCGAAAAATACAGAACAAAAAAAATTTCATTCCTATCCGTTCGAACCCGACCTGAGTTAGAAAATTCAAATATCAATGCAAAAAAATTTTAAAAATTAAAAAACATCATCCAGGCTTCATTTCAATATGAAACGGGTCAGGATAGGCCAAAAAATAGAGAAGAAAAAAAAATTCATTCTTATCCGTTCGAACCCGACCCGAGTTAAAAAATTCAAAAATAAATGCAAAAAAATTTTAAAAATTAAAAAACATCATCCTGGCTTCATTTCAAGACGAAACGGGTCAGGATAGGCTGAAAAATAGAGAACAAAAAAAATTTCCTTCTTATCCGTTCGAACCCGACCCGAGTTAGAAAATTCAAAAATGAATGCAAAAAAATTATAAAAATTAAAAAACATCATCCAGGATTCATTTCAATATGAAACGGGTCAGGATAGGCTGAGAAATGGAGAAGAAAAAAAATTTCATTCCTATCGATTCGAACCCGACCCCAGTTAAAAAATTCAAAAATAAATGCAAAAAAATTTTAAAAATTAAAAAACATCATCCAGGCTTCATTTCAAGACGAAACGGGTCAGGACAGGCAGAAAAATAGAGAACGAAAAAAATTTCCTTCCTATCCGTTCGAACCCGACCCGATTTAGAAAATTCAGAAATAAATGGAAAAAAATTTTAAAAATTAAAAAACATTACCAGGCATCATTTCAATATGAAACGGGTCAGGATAGGCCGAAAAATAGAGAAGAAAAAAAATTTCATTCCTATCCGTTCGAACCCGACCCAAGTTAAAAAATTCAAAAGTAAATGCCAAAAAATTTTAAAAATTAAAAAATATCATCCAGGCTTAATTTCAAGACGAAACGGGTCCGGACAGGCTGCAAAATAGAGAACAAAAATAATTTCATTCCTAACCGTTCGAACCCTACCCGAGTTAGAAAATTAAAAAATAAATGCAAAAAAATTTTAAAAATTAAAAAACATCATCCAGGCTTCATTTCAATATGAAACGGGTCAGGATAGGCCGAAAAATAGAGAAGAAAAAAAATTTCATTCCTATCCGTTCGAACCCGACCCAAATTAAAAAATTCAAAAATAAATGCAAAAAAATTTTAAAAATTAAAACATATCAGCCAGGCTTCATTTCAAGACGAAACGGGTCAGGACAGGCTGCAAAATAGAGAACAAAAATAATTTCATTCCGATCCGTTCGAACCCGACCCGAGTTAGAAAATTCAAAAATAAATGCAAAAAAATTTTAAACATTAAAAAACATCATCCAGGCTTCATTTCAATATGAAACGGGTCCGGATAGGCCGAAAAATAGAGAGGAAAAATAATTTCATTCCTATTCGTTCGAACCCGACCCGAGTTAAAAAATTCAAAAATAAATGCAAAAAAATTTTAAAAATTAAAAAACATCATCCAGGCTTCATTTCACGACGAAACAGGTCAAGACAGGCTGCAAAATAGAGAAGAAAAATAATTACATTCCTAACCGTTCGAACCCGACCCGAGTTAGAAAATTCAAAAAGAATTGCAAAAAAATCTTAAAAAGTAAAAAATATCATCCAGGTTTCATTTCAATATGATACGGGTCAGGAGAGGCCGAAAAATAGAGAAGAAAAAAAATTCCATTCCTATCCGTACGGACCCAACCCAAGTTAAAAAATTAAAAAATAAATGCAAAAAAATTTTAAAAATTAAAAAACATCAGCCAGGCTTCATTTCAAGACATACGGGTCAGGACAGGCTGCAAAATAGAGAACAAAAATAATTTCATTCCTATCCGTTCGAACCCGACCCGTGTTAGAAAATTCAAAAATAAATGGAAAAAAATTTTAAAAATTAAAAAACATCATCCAGGCTTCATTTCAGTAAGAAACGGGTCAGGACAGGCTGAAAAATAGAGAACAAAGAAAATTTCCTTCCTATCTGTTCGAACTCGACCCGAGTTAGAAAATTCAAAAATGAATGCAAAAAAATTTTAAAAATTAAAAAACATCATCCAGGCTTCATTTCAATATGAAACGGGTCAGGATAGGCCAAAAATAGAGAAGAAAAAAAATTTCATTCCTATCCGTTCGAACCCGACCTGAGTTAAAAAATTCAAAAATAAATGCAAAATAATTTTAAAAATTAAAAAACATCATCCTGGCTTCATTTCAAGACGAAACGGGTCAGGACAGGCTGAAAAATAGAGAACAAAAAAAATTTCCTTCTTATCCGTTCGAACCCGACCCGATTTAGAAAATTCAAAAATGAATGCAAAAAAATTTTAAAAATTAAAAAACATCATCCAGGCTTCATTTCAATATGAAACGGGTCAGGATAGGCTGAAAAATAGAGAAGAAAAAAAATTTCATTCCTATCCATTCGGACCCGACCCGAGTTAAAAAATTCAAAAATAAATGCAAAAAAATTTTAAAAATTAAAAAACATCATCCAGGCTTCATTTCAAGACGAAACGGGTCAGGACTGGCAGAAAAATAGAGAACGAAAAAAATTTCCTTCCTATCCGTTCGAACCCGAACCGAGTTAGAAAATTCAAAAATAAATGCAAAAAAATTTTAAAAATTAAAAAACATCATCCAGGCTTCATTTCAATATGAAACGGTTCAGGATTGGCCGAAAAATAGAGAAGAAAAAAAATTTCATTCCTATCCGTTCGAACCCGACCCAAGTTAAAAAATTCAAAAGTAAAGGCAAAAAAATTTTAAAAATTAAAAAACATCATCCAGGCTTCATTGCAATATGAAACGGGTCAGGACAGATAGAAAAATAGAGAACGAAAAAAATTTCCTTCCTATCCGTTCGAACCCGACTCGAGTTAGAAAATTCAAAAATAAATGCAAAACAATTTTAAAAATTAAAAAATAATCATCCAGGCTTCATTTTAATATGAAACGGGTCAGGATAGGCCTAAAAATAGAGAAGAAAAAAAATTTCATTCCTATCCGTTCGAAACCGACCCGGGTTAAAAAATTCAAAAATCAATGCAAAAAAATTTTAAAAATTAAAAAAATCATCCAGGCTTAATTTCAAGACGAAATGGGTCCGGATAGGCTGCAAAATAGAGAACAAAAATAATTTCATTCCTAACCGTTCGAACCAGACCCGAGTTAGAAAATTGAAAAATAAATGCAAAAAATTTTAAAAATTAAAAAAAATCATCCAGGCTTCATTTCAATATGAAACGGGTCAGGATAGGCCGAGAAATAGAGAAGAAAAAAAATTTCATTCCTATCCGTTCGAACCCGACCCAAGTTAGAAAATTCAAAAATAAATGCAAAAAATTTTAAAAATTAAAAAAATCAGCCAGGCTTCATTTCAAGACGAAACGGGTCAGGACAGGCCGAAAAATAGAGAAGAAAAAAAATTTCATCCTATCCGTTCGAACCCGACCCGAGTTAAAAAATTCAAAAATAAATGCAAAAAAATTTTAAAAATTAAAAAACATCATCCAGGCATCATTTCAAGACGAAACGGGTAGGATAGGCAGAAAAATAGAGAACTAAAAAAATTTCATTCCTATCCGTTCGAACCCGACCCGAGTTAGAAAATTCAAAAATAAATGCAAAAAAAATTTTAAAATTAAAAAACATCATCCACGCTTCATTTCAATATGAAACGGGTCAGGATAGGCCGAAAAATAGAGAAGAAAAAAATTTCATTTCTATCCGTTCGAACCCGACCCGAGTTAAAAAATTCAAAAATAATTGCAAAAAAATTTTAAAAATTAAAAAACATCATCCACGCTTCATTTCAATATGAAACGGGTCAGGATAGGCCGAAAAATAGAGAAGAAAAATAATTTCATTCCTATCCGTTCGAACCCGACCCGAGTTAAAAAATTCAAAAATAAATGCAAAAAAAATTTAAAAATTAAAAAAATCATCCAGGCTGAATTTCAAGACGAAACGGGTCCGGATAGGCTGCAAAATAGAGAACAAAAATAATTTCATTCCTAACCGTTCGAACCAGACCCGAGTTAGAAAATTGAAAAATAAATGCAAAAAATTATAAAAATTAAAAAAAATATCCAGGCTTCATTTCAATATGAAACGGGTCAGGATAGGCCGAAAAATAGAGAAGAAAAAAAATTTCATTCCTATCCGTTCGAACCCGACCCAAGTTAAAAAATTCGAAAGTAAATGCAAAAAAATTTTAAAAATTAAAAAACATCATCCAGGCTTCATTTCAATATGAAACGGGTCAGGATAGGCTGAAAAATAGAGAAGAAAAAAAATTTCATTCCTATCGATTCGAACCCGACCCCAGTTAAAAAATTCAAAAATAAATGGAAAAAAATTTTAAAAATTAAAAAATATCAGCCAGGCTTCATTTCAAGACGAAACGGGTCAGAACAGGCTGCAAAATAGTGAACAAAAATAATTTCATTCCTATCCGTTCGAACCCGACCTTAGTTAGAAAATTCAAATATCAATGCAAAAAAATTTTAAAAATTAAAAAACATCATCCAGGCTTCATTTCAATATGAAACGGGTCAGGATAGGCCAAAAAATAGAGAAGAAAAAAAATTTCATTCTTATCCGTTCGAACCCGACCCGAGTTAAAAAATTCAAAAATAAATGCAAAAAAATTTTAAAAATTAAAAAACATCATCCTGGCTTCATTTCAAGACGAAACGGGTCAGGACAGGCTGAAAAATAGAGAACAAAAAAAATTTCCTTCTTATCCGTTCGAACCCGACCCGAGTTAGAAAATTCAAAAATGAATGCAAAAAAATTTTAAAAATTAAAAAACATCATCCAGGCTTCATTTCAATATGAAACGGGTCAGGATAGGCTGAAAAATAGAGAAGAAAAAAAATTTCATTCCTATCGATTCGAACCCGACCCCAGTTAAAAAATTCAAAAATAAATGCAAAAAAATTTTAAAAATTAAAAACATCATCCAGGCTTCATTTCAAGACGAAACGGGTCAGGACAGGCAGAAAAATAGAGAACGAAAAAAATTTCATTCCTATCCGTTCGAACCCGACCCGATTTAGAAAATTCAGAAATAAATGGAAAAAAATTTTAAAAATTAAAAAACATTACCAGGCATCATTTCAATATGAAACGGGTCAGGATAGGCCGAAAAATAGAGAAGAAAAAAAATTTCATTCCCATCCGTTCGAACCCGACCCAAGTTAAAAAATTCAAAAGTAAATGCAAAAAAATTTTAAAAATTAAAAAACATCATCCAGGCTTAATTTCAAGACGAAACGGGTCCGGACAGGCTGCAAAATAGAGAACAAAAATAATTTCATTCCTAACCGTTCGAACCCTACCCGAGTTAGAAAATTAAATAATAAATGCAAAAAAATTTTAAAAATTAAAAAACATCATCCAGGCTTCATTTCAATATGAAACAGGTCAGGATAGGCCTAAAAATAGAGAAGAAAAAAAATTTCATTCCTATCCGTTCGAACCTGACCCAAATTAAAAAATTCAAAAATAAATGCAAAAAAATTTTAAAAATTAAAAAATATCAGCCAGGCTTCATTTCAAGACGAAACGGGTCAGGACAGGCTGCAAAATAGAGAACAAAAATAATTTCATTCCTATCCGTTCGAACCCGACCCGAGTTAGAAAATTCAAAAATAAATGCAAAAAAATTTTAAAAATTAAAAAACATCATCGAGGCTTCATTTCAATATGAAACGGGTCAGGATAGGCCGAAAAATAGAGAGGAAAAATAATTTCATTCCTATTCGTTCGAACCCGACCCGAGTTAAAAAATTCAAAAATAAATGCAAAAAAATTTTAAAAATTAAAAAACATCATCCAGGCTTCATTTCACGACGAAACAGGTCAAGACAGGCTGCAAAATAGAGAAGAAAAATAATTACATTCCTAACCGTTCGAACCCGACCCGAGTTAGAAAATTCAAAAAGAATTGCAAAAAAATCTTAAAAAGTAAAAAATATCATCCAGGTTTCATTTCAATATGATACGGGTCAGGAGAGGCCGAAAAATAGAGAAGAAAAAAAATTCCATTCCTATCCGTACGGACCCAACCCAAGTTAAAAAATTAAAAAATAAATGCAAAAAAATTTTAAAAATTAAAAAACATCAGCCAGGCTTCATTTCAAGACATACGGGTCAGGACAGGCTGCAAAATAGAGAACAAAAATAATTTCATTCCTATCCGTTCGAACCCGACCCGTGTTAGAAAATTCAAAAATAAATGGAAAAAAATTTTAAAAATTAAAAAACATCATCCAGGCTTCATTTCAGTAAGAAACGGGTCAGGACAGGCTGAAAAATAGAGAACAAAGAAAATTTCCTTCCTATCCGTTCGAACTCGACCCGAGGTAGAAAATTCAAAAATGAATGCAAAAAAATTTTTAAAATTAAAAAACATCATCCAGGCTTCATTTCAATATGAAACGGGTCAGGATAGGCCGAAAAATAGAGAAGAAAAAAAATTTCATTCCTATCCGTTCGAACCCGACCTGAGTTAAAAAATTCAAAAATAAATGCAAAAAAATTTTAAAAATTAAAAAACATCATCCTGGCTTCATTTCAAGACGAAACGGGTCAGGACAGGCTGAAAAATAGAGAACAAAAAAAATTTCCTTCTTATCCGTTCGAACCCGACCCGATTTAGAAAATTCAACCCAGGCATTTTCTGCTCATAATCAACCCAGGCAAGAAAATTCCGAAAAAAATAGCAAAAAAATTCAAAAAATTAAAAAACCGCTTTCCAGCGTTATTTTTAACCAAAACAGGATGAGATAGGCCAAGAAAGGGAAAAAAAAATTTTAGTCCCGAATTCTGTTCCTACCCAACCCGAGCTAGAAGATTCCAAAAAGAATAGCAGAAAAATTCAAAAAATTAAAAAAGTTAATTCCGGCATTATTTCTATCCAAAACGGCTTGAGCTAGGCCGAGAAAGAGAGAAAAAATTTTTAGTCCCGAATTCCGTTCATACTTGACCTGGGTAGGAGAATTCAGAAAAAAATAGCAAAAAAATTCAAAAAATTTAAAAACCTCTTTCTGGCATTATCTGTAGCCAAAACGGGATGATATAGGCCAAAAAAGTGTGAAAAAAATTTTACTCCCGAATTCCGTTCATACTCGACCCGGGCAAGAAAATTCCGAAACAAATAGCAAAAAAATTCAAAAATTTAAAAAACCCCCTTCCGGCATTATTTTTAACCAAAACGGGATGAGATAGGCCGAGAAATAGAGAAAAAAATTTTAGTCCAGAATTCCGTTCCTACCAAACCTGAGCAAGAAAATTCTGAAAAAAATAGCAAAAAAATTTAAAAAATTAAAAAACTTCTTTTCGGCATTATTTTTAGCCAAACCTGGATGAGATAGGCCGAAAAAGAGAGAAAAAAATTTTAGTCCCAAATTCCGTTCATTCTCAGCCCGGGAAGAAAATTCCGAAAAAAATTGCAAAAAAATTCAAAAAATTAAAATACCACTTTATGACGTTATTTTTAACCCGAACGGGGATGAGATAGGCCGAGAAAGAGAAAAAAAAATTTTAGTCCCGAATTTTGTTCCTACCCAACCCGAGCTAGAAAATTCCAAAAAAAATAGCAAAAAAATTCAAAAAATTAAAAAAGTTAATTCCTGCATTATTTCTATCCAAAACGGGTTGAGCAAGGACGAGAAAGAGAAAAAAAAAATTTTACCCCCAAATTCCGTTCATACTAGACCAGGGCAAGACAATTCGGAAAAAAATAGCAAAAAAATTCTAAAAAATAAAAAAACCTTTTTCCAGCATTATTTTTAGCCAAAACGGGATGAGATAGGCCGAGAAAGAGAAAAAAAAATTTTAGTCCCAAATTCTGTTCTTACTAGACCCGGGTAAGAAAATTCGGAAAAAAATAGCAAAAACATTCAAAAAACTAAAAAACCTTTTTCCAGTATTATTTTTAGCCAAAACGGGATGATATAGGCCGAGAAAAAGAAAAAAAAAATTTATTCCCGAATTCCATTCACACTAGACCCAGGCAAGAAAATTTCGAAAAAATTATCCAAAAAATTCCAAAAATTAAAAAACATTTTTCTGGCATTATTTTTAGCCAAAACGGGATGAGATAGGCTGAGAAAAAGAAAAAAAAATTTTAGTCCCGAATTCTGTTCTTACCCAGCCCGACCTACAAAATTCCAAAAAAAAATAGTAAAAAAATTCAAAAACCTAATTCAAGCATTATTTCTATCCAAAACGGGTTGAGAGAGGCCCGGAAAGAGAGAAAAAAATTTTAGTCCCGAATTCCGTTCATACTCGACCCGGGCAAGGAAATTCCAAAAAAATTGAAAAAAAATCAAAAAATTAAAAAACCTCTTTCTAGCACTATTTGTAGCCAAAACGGGATGAGATAGGCCGAGAAAGAGAAAAAGAAAATTTTAGTCGTGAATTTCGTTCATACTCGGCCGGGGGAAGAAAATTACGAAAAAAATTGCAAAAAAATTCAAAAATTAAAAAACCTCTTTCCGGCATTATTTTTAGCCGAAACGGGGATGATATTGGCCGAGAAAGAGTGAAAAAAATTTTAGTCCCGAATTCCATTTTCACTCGACCCGGGCAAGAAAATTCCGAAAAAAATAGCAAAAAAATTAAAAAACCACTCTCCGGCTTTATTTTTAGCCAGAACGGGATGATATAGGCCGAGAAAAAGGAAAAAAAAAAAAAATTTAGTCCCAAATTCCATTCAGACTCGACCCGGCAAGAAAATTTCGAAAAAAATAGCAAAAAAATTCCAAAAACTAAAAAACCTTTTTTCAGCATTATTTTTAGCCAAAACGGGATGAGATAGGCCGAGAAAGTGAGAAAAAAATTTTGGTCCCGAATTCCGTTCATACTCGACCCGGGGAAGAAAATTCCGAAAAAAATCACAAAAAAATTCAAAAAATTAAAAAACCTCTTTCCGGCATTATTTTTAGCCAAAACGGGATGATATAGGCCGAGAAAGAGTGAAAAAAATTTTAGTCCGGAATTCCGTTCATACTCGACCCGGACAAGAAATTTTCCAATAAAATAGCAAAAAAATTCAAAAAATCAAAAAACCTCATTCCGGCATTATTTTTTACCAAAAATGGATGAGATAGGCCGAGAAAGAGAGAAAAGAATTTTAGTCCCGAATTCCGTTCACACTTGACCCAGGCAAGAAAATTCGTAAAAAAATAGAAAAAAAATTCAAAAAATTAAAAAACCTCTTTCCGGCATTAATTTTATACAAAACGGGATGTTATAGGCCGAGAAAGAGAAAAAAACAATTTAGTCCCGAATTCAATTCATACTCGACCCGGGCAAGAAAATTTCGAAAAAAATAGCAAAAAAATTAAAACAATCAAAAAACCTCATTCTGGCATTATTTTTTGCCAAAACGGGATGAGGTAGGCCGAGAAAGAGAAAAAAAAAATTTAGTCCCGAATTGGTTCATACTCGACCCAGGCCAGAAAATTCCAAAAAAAATAGCAAAAAAATTCAAAAAGCTAAAAAACCTCGTTACGGCATTATTTTTAGCCAAAACGGGATGAGATAGGGAGAGAAAGCGAGAAAAAAATTTTAGTCCCGAATTACGTTCATACTCGACCCAAGAAAGAAATTTTCGAAAAAAATAGCAAAAAATTTCGAAAAATTAAAAAACAACTTTCCAACATTATTTTTAGCCAGCACTCAGATAGGCAAAGAGAGAAAAAAATTTATTTACGAATTCCGTTCCTACTCGATTCGGGCAAGAAAATTCATAAAAAAATAGAAAAAAAGTGCAAAAAAATCAAAAACGTAATTCCGGCATTATTTCTATCCAAAACGGGTTGAGAGAGGCCGGGAAAGAGAGAACAAAATTTTAGTCCCAAATTCTGTTCCTACCCGAGCCAGGCTTCCATTTCCAAAAAAAATAGCTAAAAAATTCAAAAAATTGAAAAATATCATTCCGAAGCTACTTCAATACAAACCGGGATGAGATAGGCTGAGAATGAGAGAAAACTTTTAGTCCCGAATTCCGTTCATACTCGACCCGGGTAAGAAAATTCCAAAAAAATAGAAAAAAAAAATGAAAAACCTCTTTCCGGCATTATTTGTAGCCAAAACGGGATGAGATAGGCCCAGAAAGAGAGAAAAAATTTAGTCCCGAATTCCGTACCTACTCGACCCGGGGAAGAAAATTCCAAAAAAAATAGCAAAAAACTTCAAAAAATAGAAAAACCTCTTTCCGCCATTATTTTTGGCCAAAACGGGATTATATAGGCCAAGAAAGAAAGAAAAAAAAAATTAGTCCCGAATTCCGTACATACTCGACCTGGGGAAGAAAATTCCAAAAAAAATAGCAAAAAAATTCAAAAAATCAAAAAACCTCATTCCGGCATTATTTTTTGCCAAAACAGGATGAGATAGACCGAGAAAGAGAGAAAAACATTTTAGTCCCGAATTCCGTTCATACTCGACCCGGGCAAGAAAATTCCAAAAAAATATCAAAAAATTAAAAAACCTCTTTCCGGCATTATTTTTAGCCAATACGGGATGAGATAGGCTGAAAAAGAGGGAAAAAAATGTTAGTCCCAAATTCTGTTCATTCCCGGCCCGGGGAAGAAAATTCTGAAAAAAATAGCAAAAAAATTCAAAAAATCAAAAAACCTCATTTCAGCTTTATGTTTTCGCAAAACGGGATGAGATAGGCCGAGAAAGAGTTAAAAAAATTTTAGTCCCGATTTCAGTTCATACTTGACCTGGGCAAGAAAACTCTGAAAAAAATAGCAAAAAAATTCAAAAAACTAAAAAACCTCTTTCCGGCATTATTTGTAGCCAAAACGGGATGAGATAGGCAGAGAAAGGGAAAAAAAAAAAACTTTAGACCCAAATTCCGTTCATACTCGACTCGGGGAAGAAAATTCGGAAAAAAATAGCAAAAAAATTCAAAAAATTAAAAAACCTCTTTCCAGCATTATTTTTAGCCAAAATGGGATGAGATAGACCGAGAAAGAAAGACAAAATTTATAGTCCCGAATTCCGTTCATAATTGACCAGGAGAAGAAAATTCCGAAAAAAATAGCAAATAAATTCAAAAAATTAAAAAACCTCTTTCCGGTATTATTTGTAGCCAAAACGGTATGATATAGGCCAAGAAAGAGTGAAAAATATTTTAGTCCCGATTTTCGTTCATTGTCGATCCGGCCAAGAAAATTCCGAAAAAAATAGCAAAAAAATTCAAAAAATTAAAAAACCTCATTCCGGCATTATTTGTAGCCAAAACGGGATGATATAGGCCAAGAAAGAGTGAAAAAAAATTTAGTCCCGAATTCCGTTCATACTCGACCCGGGCAAGAAAATTCCGAGAAAGAGAAAAAGAAATTTTAGTACCAAATTCCGCTCATAATCGACTCAGGCAAGAAAATTCCGAAAAAAATAGCAAAAAAATTCAAAAAATTAAAAAACCCCCTTCCGGCATTATTTTTAACCAAAACGGGATGAGATAGGCCGAGAAAGAGAGAAAAAAATTTTAGTCCAGAATTCCGTTCCTACCCAACCCGAGCTAGAAAATTCCAAAAAAAATAACAAAAAAAATTCAAAAATTTTAAAAAGTTGATTCCGGCATTATTTCTATCCAAAACGGGTTGAACGAGGCCGAGAAAGAGAAAAAAAAATTTTAGTACCAAATTCCGCTCATAATCGACCTAGGCGAGAAAATTCCGAAAAAAATAGCAAAAAAATTCAAAAAATTAAAAAACCGCTTTCCGGCGTTATTTTTAACCAAAACGGGATGAGATAGGCCAAGAAAGAGCAAAAAAAATTTTAGTCCCGAATTCTGTTCCTACCCAACCCGAGCTAGAAAATTCCAAAAAGAATAGCAGAAAAATTCAAAAAATTAAAAAAGTTAATTCCGGCATTATTTCTATCCAAAACAGCTTGAGCTAGGCCGAGAAAGAGAAAAAAAAAAATTTAGTCCCGAATTCCGTTCATACTCGACCTGGGTAGGAGAATTCCGAAAAAAATAGCAAAAAAATTCAAAAAAATTAAAAAACCTCTTTCTGGCATTATTTGTAGCCAAAACGGGATGATATAGGCCAAGAAAGTGTGAAAAAAAAATTTGTCCCGAATTCCGTTCATACTCGACCCGGGCAAGAAAATTCCGAAAAAAATAGCAAAAAAATTCAAAAAATTAAAAAACCCCCTTCCGGCATTATTTTTAACCAAAACGGGATGAGATAGGCCGAGAAAGAGAGAAAAAAATTTTAGTCCAGAATTCCGTTCCTACCCAACCCGAGCTAGAAAATTCCAAAAAAAATAACAAAAAAAATTCAAAAAATTTAAAAAGTTGATTCCGGCATTATTTCTATCCAAAACGGGTTGAACGAGGCCGAGAAAGAGAAAAAAAAAATTTAGTACCAAATTCCGCTCATAATCGACCCAGGCAAGAAAATTCCGAAAAAAATAGCAAAAAAATTCAAAAAATTAAAAAACCGCTTTCCGGTGTTATTTTTAACCAAAACGGGATGAGATAGGCCAAGAAAGAGCAAAAAAAATTTTAGTCCCGAATTCTGTTCCTACCCAACCCGAGCTAGAAAATTCCAAAAAGAATAGCAGAAAAATTCAAAAAATTAAAAAAGTTAATTCCGGCATTATTTCTATCCAAAACGGGTTCAGCTAGGCCGAGAAAGAGAAAAAAAAAATTTTAGTCCCGAATTCCGTTCAAACTCGACCTGGGTAGGAAAATTCCGAAAAAAATAGCAAAAAAATTCAAAAATTAGAAAACCACTTTCTGGCATTATTTTTTTGCCAAAATGATAGGTTGAGAAAGCGAGAAAAAAATTTTAGTCCCTTGTTCCGTTCATACTCAACTCGGGCAAGAAAATTCTGAAAAAAATAGCAAAAAATTTCAAAAAATTATAAAAACTCTTTCCGGCATTATTATTAACCAAAACGGGATGATATAGGCCGAGAAAGAGAGAAAAAAATGTTAGTCCCAAAATCCGTTCATACTCGTCCCAGGCAAGAAAATTCTGAAAAAAATAGCAAAAAAATTCAAAAAATTAAAAAACCTCTTTCTGGCATTACTTGTAGCCAAAACGGGATGATATAGGCCAAGAAAGAGAGAAAAAAAATTTTAGTCTAGAATTCCGTTCCTACCCAACCCGAGCTAGTAAATTCCAAAAAAATAGCAAAAAAATTCAAAAAATTAAAAAACCCCCTTCCAGCGTTATTTTTAACCAAAACGAGATGATATAGGCCGAGAAAGAGAGAAAAAAATGTTAGCCCGAAAATCCGTTCATACTCGTCCTAGGCAAGAAAATTCCGAAAAAAATAGCAAGAAAATTCAAAAAATTAGAAAAACCTCTTTCCGCCATTATTTTTGGCCAAAACGGGATTATATAGGCCAAGAAAGAAAAAAAAAATTTAGTCCCGATTTCCGTACATACTCGACCCGGGGAAGAAAATTCCAAAAAAAATAGCAAAAAAATTCAAAAAATCAAAAAACCTCATTCCGGCATTATTTTTTGCCAAAACAAGATGAGATAGGCCGAGAAAGAGAGAAAAACATTTTAGTCCCGAATTCCGTTCATACTCGACCCGGGCAAGAAAATTCCAAAAAAATAGCAAAAAAATTCAAAAAATTAGAAAACCTCTTTCCGGCATTATTTTTAGCCAATACGGGATGAGATAGGCCGAAAAAGAGGGAAAAAAATGTTAGTCCCAAATTCTGTTCATACCCGGCCCGGGGAAGAAAATTTCGAAAAAAATTCAAAAAATCAAAAAACCTCATTTCGGCATTATTTTTTGGTAAAACGGGATGAGATAGGCCGAGAAAGAGTAAAAAAAATTTTAGTCCCGATTTCAGTTCATACTTGACCTGGGCAAAAAAATTGAAAAAACTAAAAAACTTCTTTCCGGCATTATTTTTAGTCAAAACAGTATGATATAGGTTGAGAAAGAGAGAAAAAAATTTTAGTCCCGAATTCCGTTCACACACGAGCCGGGGAAGCTAATTCCGAAAAAAATCGAAAAAAAATTCAAAAACCTCTTTTCGGCATTATTTGTAGCCAAAACGGGATGAGATTGGCAGAGAAAGAGAAAAAAAAAAACTTTAGACCCGAATTACGTTCATACTGGACCCGGGGAAGAAAATTCGGAAAAAAATAGCAAAAAAATTCAAAAAATTAAAAAACCTCATTCCGGCATTATTTGTAGCCAAAACGGGATGATATAGGCCAAGAAAGAGTGAAAAAAATTTTAGTCCCGAATTCTGTTTATACTCGACCCGGGAAGAAAATTCTGAAAAAAATAGCAAAAAAATTCAAAAAATTAAAAACCCCCTTCCGGCATTATTTTTAACCAAAAAGGGATGAGATAGGCCGAGAAAGAGAAAAAAAAATTTTAGTCCAGAATTCCGTTCCTACCCAACCTGAGCAAGAAAATTCTGAAAAAAATAGCAAAAAAATTCAAAAAATTAAAAAACTTCTTTCTGGCATTATTTTTAGCCAAACCTGGATGAGATAGGCCGAAAAAGAGAAAAAAAAAATTTAGTCCCAAATTCCGTTCATCCTCGGCCCGGGAAGAAAATTCCAAAAAAAAAAGGAAAAAAATTCAAAAAATTAAAAAAGTTAATTCCTGCATTATTTCTATCCAAAACGGGTTGAGCAAGGCCGAGAAAGAGAAAAAAAAAAATTTTACCCCCAAATTCCGTTCATACTAGACCAAGGCAAGAAAATTCGAAAAAAAATAGCAGAAAAATTCAAAAAAATAAAAAACCTTTTTCCAGCATTATTTTTAGCCAAAACGGGATGAGATAGGCTGAGAAAGAGAAAAAAAAAAATTTTAGTCCCAAATTCTGTTCTTACTAGACTCGAGTAAGAAAATTCGAAAAAAATAGCAAAAAATTTCAAAAAACTAAAAAACCTTTTTCCAGCATTATTTTTAGCCAAAACGGGATGATATAGGCCGAGAAAAAGAAAAAAAAATTTATTCTCGAATTCCATTCACACTAGACCCGGGCAAGAAAATTTCGAAAAAAATAGCAAAAAAATTCCAAAAACTAAAAAACCTTTTTCCGGCATTATTTTTAGCCAAAACGGGATGCGATAGGCTGAGAAAGAGAAAAAAAAAAAATTTAGTCCCGAATTCTATTCTTACCCAACCCGACCTAAAAAATTCCAAAAAAAATAGTAAAAAAAATTCAAAAACCTAATTCAAGCATTATTTCTATCCAAAACGGGTCAGAGAGGCCCGGAAAGAGAGAAAAAAATTTTAGTCCCGAATTCCGTTCATACTCGACCCGGGAAAGAAAATTCCAAAAAAATAGCAAAAAAATTCAAAAAATTAAAAAACCTCTTTCCGGCATTATTTTTAGCCAATACGGGATGAGATAGGCCGAAAAAGAGGGAAAAAAAATGTTAGTCCCAAATTCTGTTCATACCCGGCTCGGGGAAGAAAATTCCGAAAAAAATAGCAAAAAAATTCAAAAAATCAAAAAACCTCATTTCGGCATTATTTTTTGGTAAAACGGGATGAGATAGGCCGAGAAAGAGTGAAAAAAATTTTAGTCCCGATTTCAGTTCATACTTGACCTGGGCAAGAAAATTCTGAAAAAAAATAGCAAAAAAATTCAAAAAACTAAAAAAATTTCTTTCCGGCATTATTTTTAGCCAAAACAGTATGATATAGGTTGAGAAAGAGAGAAAAAAATTTTTGTCCCGAATTCCGTTCATACACGAGCCGGGGAACACAATTCCGAAAAAAATTGAGAAAAAATTCAAAAAAATTCAAAAACCTCTTTTTGGCATTATTTGTAGCCAAAACGGGATGAGATTGGCAAAGAAAGAGAAAAAAAAAAACTTTAGACCCGAATTACGTTCATACTCAACCCGGGGAAGAAAATTCGGAAAAAAATAGCAAAAAAATTCAAAAAATTAAAAAACCTCATTCCGGCATTATTTGTAGCCAAAACGGGATGATATAGGCCAAGAAAGAGTGAAAAAAATTTTAGTCCCGAATTCCGTTCATACTCGACCCTTGAAGAAAATTTTGAAAAAAATAGCAAAAAAATTCTAAAAATTAAAAAACCCCCTTCAGGCATTATTTTTAACCAAAACGGGATGAGATAGGCCGAGAAAGAGAAAAAAAAATTTTAGTCCAGAATTCCGTTCCTACCCAACCCGAGCTAGAAAATTCCAAAAAAGATAACAAAAAAAACTCAAAAAATTTAAAAAGTTGATTCCGGCATTATTTCTATCCAAAACGGGTTGAACGAGGCCGAGAAAGAGAAAAAAAAATTTAGTACCAAATTCCGCTCATAATCAACCCAGGCAAGAAAATTCCGAAAAAAATAGCAAAAAAATTCAAAAAAATAAAAAACCGCTTTCCGGCGTTATTTTTAACCAAAACAGGATGAGATAGGCTGAGAAAGAGAAAAAAAAAAATTTAGTCCCGAATTCTGTTCCAATCCAACCCGAGCTAGAAGATTCCAAAAAGAATAGCAGAAAAATTCAAAAAATTAAAAAAGTTAATTCCGGCATTATTTCTATCCAAAACGGCTTGAGCTAGGCCGAGAAAGAGAAAAAAAAATTTTAGTCCCGAATTTCGTTCATACTCGACCTGGGTAGGAGAATTCAGAAAAAAATAGCAAAAAAATTTAAAAAATTAAAAAACCTCTTTCTGGCATTATTTGTAGCCAAAACGGGATGATATAGGCCAAGAAAGTGTGAAAAAAATTTTACTCCCGAATTCCGTTCATACTCGACCCGGGAAAGAAAATTCCGAAACAAATAGCAAAAAAATTTAAAAAATTAAAAAACCCCCTTCCGGCATTATTTTTAACCAAAACGGGATGAGATAGGCCGAGAAATAGAGAAAAAAATTTTAGTCCAGAATTCCGTTCCTACCAAACCCGAGCAAGAAAATTCTGAAAAAAATAGCAAAAAAATTTAAAAAATTAAAAAACTTCTTTTCGGCATTATTTTTAGCCAACCTGGATGAGATAGGCCGAACAAGAGGAAAAAAATTTAGTCCCAAATTCCGTTCATTCTCGGCCCGGGAAGAAAATTCCGAAAAAAATTGCAAAAAAATTCAAAAAATTAAAATACCGCTTTATGACGTTATTTTTAACCCGAACGGGGATGAGATAGGCCGAGAAAGAGAAAAAAAAATTTTAGTCCGAATTTTGTTCCTACCCAACCCGAGCTAGAAAATTCCAAAAAAAATAGCAAAAAAAATTCAAAAAATTAAAAAAGTTAATTCCTGCATTATTTCTATCCAAAACGGGTTGAGCAAGGACGAGAAAGAGATAAAAAAAAATTTTACCCCCAAATTCCGTTCATACTAGACCAGGGCAAGAAAATTCGGAAAAAAATAGCAAAAAAATCCAAAAAAATAAAAAACCTCTTTCCGGCATTATTTTTAGCCGAAACGGGGATGATATTGGCCGAGAAAGAGTGAAAAAAATTTTAGTCCCGAATTCCATTTTCACTCGACCCGGGCAAGAAAATTCTGAAAAAAATAGCAAAAAAATTAAAAAACCACTCTCCGGCTTTATTTTTAGCCAAAACGGGATGATATAGGCCGAGAAAAAGAAAAAAAAAAAAATTTAGTCCCGAATTCCATTCAGACTCGACCCGGCAAGAAAATTTCGAAAAAAATAGTAAAAAAATTCCAAAAACTAAAAAACCTCTTTCCAGCATTATTTTTAGCCAAAACGGGATTAGATAGGCCAAGAAAGTTAGAAAAAAATTTTGGTCCTGAATTCCGTTCATACTCGACCCGGGGAAGAAAATTCCGAAAAAAATCGCAAAAAAATTCAAAAAATTAAAAAACCTCTTTCCGGCATTATTTTTAGCCCAAACGGGATGATATAGGCCGAGAAAGAGTAAAAAAATTTTAGTCCGGAATTCCGTTCATACTCGACCCGAACAAGAAATTTTCCAATAAAATAGCAAAAAAATTCAAAAAATAAAAAAACCTCATTCCGGCATTATTTTTTTCCAGAAATGGATGAGATAGGCCGAGAAAGAGAGAAAAGAATTTTAGTCCCGAATTCTGTTCACACTTGACCCAAGCAAGAAAATTCGTAAAAAAATAGAAAAAAAATTCAAAAAATTAAAAAACCTCTTTCCGGCATTATTTTTAGCCAAAACGGGATGTTATAGGCCGAGAAAGAGAAAAAAACAATTTAGTCCCGAATTCAATTCATACTCGACCCGGGCAAGAAAATTTCGAAAAAAATAGCAAAAAAATTAAAACAATCAAAAAACCTCATTCTGGCATTATTTTTTGCCAAAACGGGATGAGGTAGGCCGAGAAAGAGGAAAAATAAAAATTTAGTCCCGAATTTCGTTCATACTTGACCCAGGCCAGAAAATTCCAAAAAAAATAGCAAAAAAATTCAAAAAGCTAAAAAACCTCGTTACGACATTATTTTTAGCCAAAACGGGATGAGATAGGGCGAGAAAGCGAGAAAAAAATTTTAGTCCCGAATTACGTTCATACACGACCCAAGAAATAAATTTTCGAAAAAAATAGCAAAAAATTTCGAAAAATTAAAAAACCACTTTCCAACATTATTTTTAGCCAACACTCAAATAGGCAAAGAGAGAAAAAAATTTATTTCCGAATTCCGTTCCAACTCGATTCGGGCAAGAAAATTCATAAAAAAATAGAAAAAAAGTGCAAAAAAATCAAAAACGTAATTCCGGCATTATTTCTATCCAAAACGGGTTGAGAGAGGCCGAGAAGGAGAGAACAAAATTTTAGTCCCGAATTCTGTTCCTACCCGAGCCAGGCTTCCATTTCCAAAAAAAATAGCTAAAAAATTCAAAAAATTGAAAAATATCATTCCGAAGCTACTTCAATACAAACCGGGATGAGATAGGCTGAGAATGAGAGAAAACTTTTAGTCCCGAATTCCGTTCATACTCGACCCGGGCAAGAAAATTTCGAAAAAAATAGCAAAAAATTTCGAAAAATTAAAAAACCGCTTTCCGCATTATTTTTAGGCAAAATGGGACGAGATAGGCCAGGAAAGAGAGAAGGAAATTTTAGTTCCGAATTCCATTCCTACTCGATTTTGGCATGAAAATTCCGAAAAAAATAGCAAAACAATTCAAAAATTTAAAAACATAATTCTGGCATTATTTCTATCCAAAACAAGTTGACAGAGGCCGAGAAAGAAAGAACAAAATTTTAGTCCCAAATTCCTTTCCTACACGAGCCGGGCTTCCATTTCCAAAAAAAATAGCTAAAAAATTCAAAAAACTAAAAAACATCATTCCGACACTATTTTAATACTAACCGGGACGAGATAGGCTGAGAAAGAGTGAGAAATATTTTAGTCCCAAATTTCGTTAATACTCGACCCAGGCAAGAAAATTCCGAAAAAATTAAAAAAAAAATCAAAAAACTAAAAAACCTATTTCTGGCATTATTTGTAGCCAAAACGGGATGAGATAGGCCCAGAAAGAGAGAAAAAAAATTTTAGTCCCGAATTCCGTTCATACTCGACCCGGGCAAGAAAATTCGAAAAAAATAGCAAAAAAATTCAAAAAATCAAAAAACCTATTCTGGCATTATTTTTTGCCAAAACGGGATGAGATAGGCCGAGAAAGAGAAAAAAAAATTTTAGTTCCGAATTCCGTTCATACTCGACACGGGCAAGAAAATTCCGAAAAAAATAGCAAAAAAATTCAAAAAATTGAAAGACATCATTCCGACGCTACTTCAATACAAACCGGGATGAGATAGGCTGAGAAAGAAATAAAAATTTTAGTTCCGAATTCCGTTCATACTCGACCCGGGCAAGAAAATTCCAAAAAAATAGAAAAAAAATCAAAAAAATTAAAAAACCTCTTTCCAGCATTATTTGTAGCCAAAACGGGATGAGATAGGCCCAAAAAGAGAGAAAAAAATTTTAGTCCCGAATTCCGTTCATACTCGACCCGGGGAAGAAATTTCCAAAAAAAATAGCAAAAAAATTCAAAAAATTAAAAAACCTCTTTCCGGCATTATTTGTAGCCAAAACGGGATGATATAGGCCAAGAAAGAGAAAAAAAAAATTTAAGTCCCAAATTCCATTCAAACTCGACCCGGGCAAGAAAATTCCGAAAAAATAGCAAAAAAAATCAAAAAATTCAAAAAACCTCTTTCCGGCATTATTTTTAGCCAATACGGGATGAGATAAGTCGAAAAAGAGAGAAAAAAATGTTAGTCCAAAATTCCGTTCATACTCGGCCCGGGGAAGAAAATTCCGAAAAAAATAGCAAAAAAGTTCAAAAAATCAAAAAACCTCATTTCACCATTATTTTTTGGCAAAACGGGATGAGATAGGCCGAGAAAGAGAAAAAAAAAAATTTAGTCCCGATTTAAGTTTATACTTGACCAGGGGAAGAAAATTCTGAAAAAAAAATAGCAAAAAAATTCAAAAAAAAAAAAAAAACCTCTTTCCGGCATTATTTTTAGCCAAAACAGTATGATATAGGTTGAGAAAGAGAGAAAAAAATTTTAGTCCCGAATTCCGTTCATACTCGCCCCGGGCAAGAAAATTCCGAAAAAAATAGAAAAAAATTCAAAAAATCAAAAAACCTCATTCCGGCATTATTTTTTGCCAAAACGGGATGAGATAAGCCGAGAAAGAGAGAATAAAATTTTAGTCCCGAATTCTGTTCCTACCCGAGCCAGGCTTCCGTTTCCAAAAAAAATAGCTAAAAAATTCAAAAAATTGAAAAACATCATTCCGACGCTATTTCAGTACAAACATGGATGAGATAGGCTGAGAAAGAGAGAGAAAAATTGTCGTCCCGAATTCCGTTCATACTCAACCCGGGCAAGAAAATTCCAAAAAAATAGAAAAAAAAATAAAAAAAAATTAAAAAACCTCTTTCCAGCATTATTTGAAGCCGAAACGGGATGAGATAGGCCCAGAAAGAGAGAAAAAATTTTAGTCCCGAATTCCGTTCATAGTCTACCCGAGGAAGAAAATTCCAAAAAAAATTGCAAAAAAATTCAAAAAATTAAAAAAACCTCTTTCCGCCATTATTTTTAGCCAAAACGGGATGATATAGGCCGAGAAAGAGAGAAAAAAATTTTAGTCCCGAATTCCGTTCATACTCGGCCCGGGTAAGAAAATTTCGAAACAAGTAGCAAAAAAATTCAAAAAATTTAAAAACCTCTTTCCGGCATTATTTTTTGCCAAAACGTGATGAGATAGGCCGAGAATGAGAAAAAAAATTTTAGTCCCGAATTCCGTTCATACTCGACCCGGGCCAGAAAATTCCGAAAAAAATAGCGAAAAAATTCAAAAAACTAAAAAACCTCATTACGACATTATTTTTAGCCAAAACGGGACGAGATAGGCCAAGAAAGAGAGAAAAAAATTTATTTCCGAATTCCGTTCCTACTCGATTCGGGCAAGAAAATTCATAAAAAAAATAGCAAAAAAATTCAAAAAATTAAAAAACGTAATTCCGGCATTATTTCTATCCAAAACAGGTTGAGAGAGGCCGAGAAAGAGAGAATAAAATTTTAGTACCGAATTCTGTTCCTACCCAAGCCAGGCTTCCATTTCCAAAAAAAATAGTTAAAACTTTCAAAAAATTGAAAAACATCATTCCGACGCTATTTCAATACAAACCGGGATAAGATAGGCTGAGAAAGAGAGAGAAAAATTGCTGTCCCGAATTCCGTTCATTCTCGACCCGAGGAAGAAAATTCCAAAACAAAATAGCAAAAAAATTAAAAAAATTAAAAATCCTCTTTCCGCCATTATTTTTAGCCAAAACGGGATGATATAGGCCGAGAAAGAGAAAAAAATTTTAGTCCCGAATTCCGTTCATACTCGACTCGGGTAAGAAAATTCCGAAACAAATAGCAAAAAAATTCAAAAAATTTAAAAACCTCTTTCCGGCATTGTTTTTAGCCAAAACGTGATGAGATAGGCCATGAAAGTGAGAGAAAAATTTTAGTCCCGAATTCCGTTCATACTCGACCCGGCAAGAAAATTCCGAAAAAAATAGCAAAAAATTTCGAAAAATTAAAAAACCGCTTTCCAGCATTATTTTTAGCCAAAACGGGACGAGATAGGCCTGGAAAGAGAGAAGAAAATTTTAGTTCCGAATTCCATTCCTACTCGATTCTGGCATGAAAATTCCGAAAAAAATAGCAAAAAAATTCAAAAATTTAAAAACATAATTCTGGCATTATTTCTATCCAAAACAAGTTGACAGAGGTCAAGAAAGAATGAACAAAATTTTAGTCCCGAATTCCTTTCCTACACGAGCCGGGCTTCCATTTCCAAAAAAAAAATAGCTAAAAAATTCAAAAAATTGAAAAACATCATTCCGACACTATTTCAATACTAATCGGGACGAGATAGGCTGAGAAAGAGTGAGAAAAATTTTAGTTCAGAATTTCGTTAATACTCGACCCGGGCAAGAAAATTCCGAAAAAATAAAAAAAAATAAAAAAATAAAAAAACCTATTTCCGGCATTATTTGTAGCCAAAACGGGATGAGATAGACCCAGAAAGAGAAAAAAAATTTAGTCCCGAATTTCGTTCATACTCGACCCGGGGAAGAAAATTCCAAAAAAAAAAGCAAAAAAATTCAAAAAATTAAAAAACCTCTTTCCGCCATTATTTTTAGCCAAAACGGGATGATATAGGACAAGAAAGAGAAAAAAAAATTTAAGTCCCGAATTCAATTCATACTCGACCCAGGCAAGAAAATTTCAAAAAAAATAGCATAAAAATTCAAAAAATCAAAAAACCTCATTCCGGCATTATTTTTTGCCAAAATGGGATGAGATAGGCCGAGAAAGTGAGAAAAAAATTTTAGTTCCGAATTCCGTTCATACTCGACCCAGGCAAGAAAATTTCGAAAAAAATAGCAAAAAATTCAAAAAATTGAAAAACATCATTCCGACGCTACTTCAATACAAACCGGGATGAGATAGGCTGAGAAAGAGAGAAAAATTTTAGTTCCGAATTCCGTTCATACTCGACCCGAGCACGAAAATTCCAAAAAAATAGAAAAAAAAAATCAAAAAATTAAAAAACCTCTTTCTGGCAGTATTTGTAGCCAAAACGGGATGAGATAGGCCCAGAAAGAGAGAAAAAAATTTTAGTCCCGAATTCCGTTCATACTCGACCCGGTGAAGAAAATTCCAAAAAAAATAGCAAAAAAATTCAAAAAATTAAAAAACCTCTTTCCTGCATTATTTGTAGCCAAAACGGGATGATATAGGCCAAGAAAGAGAAAAAAAAAAATTTAAGTCCCGAATTCTATTCATACACGACCCGGGCAAGAAAATTCCGAAAAGAATAGCAAAAAAAATCAAAAAATCAAAAAAACCTCTTTCCAGCATTATTTGAAGCCAATACGGGATGAGATAGGTCGAAAAAGAGAGAAAAAAGTGTTAGTCCCAAATTCCGTTCATACTCGGCCCGGGGAAGAAAATTCCGAAAAAAATAGCAAAAAAATTCAAAAAATAAAAAAACCTCATTTCACCATTATTTTTTGGCAAAACGGGATGAGATAGGTCGAGAAAGAGGAAAAAAAAAATTTTAGTCCCGTTTTCAGTTCATACTTGACCAGGGCAAGAAAATTCTGAAAACAATAGCAAAAAAATTCAAAAAATTAAAAAACCTCTTTCTGGCATTATTTTTAGCCAAAACAGTATGATATAGGTTGAGAAAGAGAGAAAAAAATTTTAGTCCCGAATTTCGTTCATACTCGACCCGGGGAAGAAAATTCGGAAAAAAATCGCAAAAAAATTCAAAAAATTAAAAAACTTCTTTCCGGCATTTTTTGTAGCCAAAACGGGATGATATAGGCCGAGAAAGAGTGAAAACAATTTTAGTCACGAATTCCATTCATACTCAACCCTGCCAAGAAAATTCCGAAAAAAATAGAAAAAAAATTCAAAAAATCAAAAAACCTCATTTTAGCATTATTTTCTAGCAAAATGGGATAAGATAGGCCGAGAAAGATAGAAAAAAATTTTAGTCCCGATTTCAGTTCATACTTGACCAGGGCAAGAAAATTCTGAAAAAAATGGCAAAAAAAATCAAAAAATTAAAAAACCTCTTTCCGGCATTATTTTTAGACAAAAAAGTATGATATAGGCCAAGAAAGAGAAAAAAAAAAATTTAAGTCCCGAATTCCATTCATACTCGACCCGGGCAAGAAAATTCCGAAAAAATAGAAAAAGAAATCAAAAAATTAAAAAACCTCTTTCCAGCATTATTTTTAGCCAATACGGGATGAGACAGGCCGAAAAAGTGAAAAAAATGTTAGTCCCAAATTCCGTTCATACTCGGCCCGAGGAAGAAAATTTCGAAAAAAATAGCAAAAAATTAGAAAACCCCTTTCCAGCATTATTTTTAGCCAAAACGGGATGAGACAGGCTGAGGAAGAGAGAAAAAAATTTTAGTTCTGAATTCTGTTCATACTCAACCCGAGGAA
Organism: Quercus lobata; assembly: GCF_001633185.2. NCBI lineage: Eukaryota > Viridiplantae > Streptophyta > Magnoliopsida > Fagales > Fagaceae > Quercus > Quercus lobata. Next base: position 18,183,495 of record NC_044910.1, read on the forward strand.
GCAAATTCTGAAAAAAATAGCAAAAAAATTCAAAAAAATAAAAAACCTCTTTCTGGCATTATTTTTAGCCAAATTCCGCTCATACTCGACCAGGGCAAGAAAATTCCGAAAAAAATAGCCAAAAAATTCAAAAAATTAAAAAACCTCTTTCCGGCTTTACTTTTAGCCAAAACTGGATGAGATAGGTTGAAAAAGAGAGAAAAAAATTTTAGTCCCAAATTTCGTTCATTCTCGGCCCGGGGAAGAAAATTCCGAAAAAAATAGCAAAAAAATTCAGAAAACTAAAAAACCTCTTTCCTGCATTATTTTTAGCCAAAACGGGATGATATAGACCGAGAAAGAGTGAAAAAAAATTTAGTCCCGAATTCCGTTCATACTCGACCCAGGCAAGAAAATTCCGAAAAAAATAACAAAAAAATTCAAAAAACTAAGAAAACCTCTTTCCGGCATTATTTTTAGCCAAAACGGGATGATATAGGCCGAGAAAGATTGAAAAAGATTTTAGTCCCGAATTCCGTTCATACTCGACCCGGGCAAGAAAATTCCGAAAAAATAGAAAAAAATTAAAAAACCTCTTTCTGGCAATATTTTTAGCCAAAACGAGATTAGATAGGCCGAGAAAGAGTGGACAAAATTTTAGTCCCAAATTTCGCTCATACTCGACCCGGGCAAGAAAATTCTGAAAAAAAAAAAGCAAAAAATTTCAAAAAATTTAAAAACCTCTTTCCGGCATTATTTTTAGTCAAAACAGGGATGAGATAGGCCGAGAAAGAGAGAAAAAAATTTTAGTCCCGAATTCCGTTCATACTCGACCCGGGGAAGAAAATTCCCAAAAAAATAGCAAAAAAATTCAAAAAATTAAAAAACCTCTTTCCGGCATTATTTGTAGCCAAAACGGGATGATATAGGCCAAGAAAGAGTGAAAAAAATTTTAGTCCTGAATTCTGTTCATACTCGACCCGGGCAAGAAAATTCCAAAAAAAATAGCAAAAAAATTCAAAAAATTAAAAAACCTCTTTCTGGCAATATTTTTAGCCAAAACGGGATGATATAGCCGAGAAAGAGAGAAAAAAATTTTAGTCCCGAATTCCGTTCATACTCGACCCGGGCAAGACAATTCCGAAAAAAATAGCAGAAAAATTCAAAAAATTAAAAAACCCCCTTCCGACATTATTTTGGACCAAAACGAGATGAGATAGGCCGAAAAAGAGGGAAAAAAATTTTAGTCCCGAATTCCGTTCATACTCGACTCGGGCCAGAAAATTCTGAAAAAAATAGCGAAAAAATTTAAAAATCTAAAAAACCTCGTTATGGCATTATTTTTAGCCAAAACGGGACGACATAGGCCAAGAAAGAGAGAAAAAAATTTATTTCCGAATTCCGTTCCTACTCGATTCGGGCAAGAAAATTCATAAAAAAAATAGCAAAAAAATTCAAAAAATTAAAAAACGTAATTCCGGCATTATTTCTATCCAAAACGGGTTGAGAGGGGCCGAGAAAGAGAGAATAAGGCTTTAATACCGAATTCTGTTCAAACTTGACCCGGGAAAGAAAATTCCGAAAAAAATCGCAAAAAAATTCAAAAAATTAAAAAACCCCTTCCGACATTATTTCTAACCAAAACGGGATGAGATAGGCCGAGAAAGAGAAAAAAAAAATTTATTCCCGAATTCTGTTCCAACCCAAACCGAGCTAGAAAATTTCGAAAAAAATAGCAAAAAAATTCAAAAAAAACCTCTTTCCGGCATTATTTTTAGCCAAAACAGGATGATATAGGCCGAGAAAGAGTGAAAAAAATTTTAGTCCCGAATTCCGTTCATACTCGACCCGGGTAAGAAAACTCCGAAAAAAATAGCAAAAAAATACTAAAAATTAAAAAATCTCTTTCCGGCATTATTTGTTGCCAAAACGGGATGAGATTGGTCGAGAAAAAGAGAAAAAAATTTAGTCCCGAATTCCGTTCAAACTCGACCCAGGAAAGAAAATTCCGAAAAAAATCGCAAAAAAATTCAAAAAATTAAAAAACCCCTTCCGACATTATTTCTAACCAAAACGGGATGAGATAGGCCGAGAAAGAGAAAAAAAAAATTTATTCCCGAATTCTGTTCCAACCCAAACCGAGCTAGAAAATTTCGAAAAAAATAGCAAAAAAATTCAAAAAAAACCTCTTTCCGGCATTATTTTTAGCCAAAACAGGATGATATAGGCCGAGAAAGAGTGAAAAAAATTTTAGTCCCGAATTCCGTTCATACTCGACCCGGGTAAGAAAACTCCGAAAAAAATAGCAAAAAAATACTAAAAATTAAAAAATCTCTTTCCGGCATTATTTGTTGCCAAAACGGGATGAGATTGGTCGAGAAAAAGAGAAAAAAATTTAGTCCCGAATTCCGTTCAAACTCGACCCAGGAAAGAAAATTCCGAAAAAAATCGCAAAAAAATTCAAAAAATTAAAAAACCCCTTCCGACATTATTTCTAACCAAAACGGGATGAGATAGGCCGAGAAAGAGAAAAAAAAAATTTATTCCCGAATTCTGTTCCAACCCAAACCGAGCTAGAAAATTCCAAAAAAAATTGCAAAAAAATTCAAAAAATTAAAAAAGTTAATTCCGGCATTATTTCTATCCAAAACGGGTTGAGCGAGGCCGAGAAAGAGAGAAAAAAAATTTAGTCCTGAATTCCGTTCATACTCGACCCGAGTAAGAAAACTCCGAATAAAATGGCAAAAAAATACTAAAAATTAAAAAATCTCTTTCCGGCATTATTTTTAGCCAAAATGGAATGAAATAGGCAAAGAAAGAGTGAAAAAAATTTTAGTTCCGAATTCTGTTCCTACTCGATTTGGGCAAGAAAATTCCGAAAAAAATAGCAAAAAAATTTCAAAAATAAAAAAACCTTTTTCAAGCATTATTTTCATCCAAAACGGAATGAGATAGACCGAGAAAGAGAAAAAAATCCCGAATTCTATTCTTACCTAACCCAACCAAGAAAATACCAAAAAAAAATAGGAAAACAATTCAAAAAATTAAAAAACTTAATTCCAGCATTATGTCTATCCGAAACGGGTTGAGAGAGGCCGGGAAAGAGAGGAAAAAAAAATTTTAGTCCCGAACTCCGTTCCTACACGAGCCGAGCAAAAAGTTTCCCAAAAAAATAGTAAAAAAATTCAAAAAATCAAAAATCCTCATTCTGGCATTATTTTTTACCAGAAATGGATGAGATAGGCTGAGAAAGAGAGAAAAAAATTTTAGTCCCAAATTCCGTTCATACTCAATTCGAGCAAGAAAATTCCGAAAAAAATAGCAAAAATATTCAAAAAATTAAAAAAATTAATTCCGACATTATTTCTATCCAAAACGGGTTGAGGGAGGCCGAGAAAGAGAGAACAAAATTTTAGTTCCAAATTCCGTTTCTACTTGAGCCGGGCTTCCATTTTCAAAAAAAATAGCTAAAAAATTTAGAAAATTGAAAAACGTCATTCGGACACTATTTGAATACAAACCTCGAGATAGGCTGAGAAAGTGAGAGAAAAATTTTAGTCCCGAATTCCGTTCATACCCAACACGTGCAACAAAATTCCCAAAAAAAATAGCAAAAAATTCAAAAAATTAAAAAACCTCTTTCCGGCATTATTTGTTGCCAAAATGGGATGAGATTGGCCGAGAAAGGGAGAAAAAAATTTTAGTCCCAAATTCCGTTCAAACTCGACCCAGGAAAGAAAATTCCGAAAAAAATTGCAAAAAAATTCAAAAAATTAAAAAAAAAACCTCTTTTTGGCATTATTTTTAGCCAAAACAAGATTAGATAGGCCAAGAAAGAGAAAAAAAAAATTTAGACCCAAATTCCACTCATACTCGACCAGGGCAAGAAAATTCCGAAAAAAAATAGCAAAAAAATTCAAAAAATTAAAAAACCTCTTTCCGGCTTTACTTTTAGCCAAAACTGGATGAGATAGGCCAAAAAAGAGAAAAAAAAATTTTAGTCCCAAATTCCGTTCATTCTCGGCCAGGGGAAGAAAATTCCGAAAAAAATAGCAAAAAAATTCAGAAAACTAAAAAACCTCTTTCCGGCATTATTTTTAGCCAAAACGGGATGATATAGGCCGAGAAAGAGTGAAAAAAATTTTAGTCCCGAATTCCGTTCATACTCGACCCAGGCAAGAAAATTCCGAAAAAAATAGCAAAAAAATTCAAAAAACTAAGAAAACCTCTTTCCGGCATTATTTTTAGCCAAAACGGGATGATATAGGCCGAGAAAGAGTGAAAAAAATTTTAGTCCCGAATTCCGTTCATACTCGACCCGGGCAAGAAAATTCCGTAAAAATAGAAAAAAATTTCAAAAAATTTAAAAACCTTTTTCTGGCAATATTTTTAGCCAAAACGAGATTAGATAGGCCGAGAAAGAGTGGAAAAAATTTTAGTCCCAAATTCCGCTCATACTCGACTCGGGCAAGAAAATTCCGAAAAAAAAAAGCAAAAAATTTCAAAAAATTAAAAAACCTCTTTTCGGCATTATTTTTAGCAAAAACAGGGATGAGATAGGCCGAGAAAGAGTGAAAAAAATTTTAGTCCCGTATTCCGTTCATACTCGACCCGGGGAAGAAAATTCCGAAAAAAATAGCAAAAAAATTCAAAAAACTAAAAAACCTCTTTCCGGCATTATTTGTAGCCAAAACGGGATGATATAGGCCAAGAAAGAGTGAAAAAAATTTTAGTCTCGAATTCTGTTCATACTCGACCCGGGTAAGAAAATTCCGAAAAAAATTCAAAAAATTAAAAAACCTCTTTCTGGCAATATTTTTAGCCAAAACGGGATGATATAGGCCAAGAAAGAGTGAAAAAAATTTTAGTCCCGAATTCCGTTCATACTCGACTTGGGCAAGAAAATTCCAAAAAAATTAGCAAAAAAATTCAAAAAATTAAAAAACCCCTTTCCGACATTATTTTTAACCAAAACGGGATGAGATAGGCCGAAAAAGAGAAAAAAAATTTTAGTCCCAAATTCCGTTCATTCTCGGCCCGGGGAAGAAAATTCCGAAAAAGTTAGCAAAAAAATTCAGAAAACTAAAAAACCTCTTTCCGACATTATTTTTAGCCAAAACGGGATGATATAGGCCGAGAAAGAGTGAAAAAAATTTTAGTCCCAAATTCCGTTCATACTTGACCCGGGTAAGAAAACTCCGAAAAAAATAGCAAAAAAATACTAAAAATTAAAAAAATCTATTTCAGGCATTATTTGTTGCCAAAACGGGATGAGATTGGCCGAGAAAGAGAGAAAAAAATTTTAGTCCCGAATTCCGTTCAAACTCGACCCGAGAAAGAAAATTCTGAAAAAAAATCGCAAAAAAATTCCAAAAATTAAAAAACCCCCTTCCGACATTATTTTTAACCAAAACGGGATGAGATAGGCCAAGATAGAGAAAAAAAAAATTTTAGTCCCGAATTTTGTTCCTACCCAACCCGAGCTAGAAAATTCCAAAAAAAATTGCAAAAGAATTTAAAAAAGTTAATTCCGGCATTATTTCTATCCAAAACAGGTTGAGTGAGGCCGAGAAAGAGAGAAAAAAATTTTAGTCCCGAATTCCGTTCATACTCGACCCGGGTAAGAAAACTCCGAAAAAAATAGCAAAAAAATACTAAAAATTAAAAAATCTCTTTCCGGCATTATTTTTAGCCAAAATGGAATGAGATAGGCAAAGAAAGAGAGAAAAAAATTTTAGTTCCGAATTCCGTTCCTACTCGATTCGGGCAAGAAAATTCCGAAAAAAAATAGCAAAAAAATTCCAAAGATTAAAAAACCATTTTCAAGCATTATTTTTAGCCAAAACGGGATGAGATAGACCGAGAAAGAGAAAAAAAAAAAATTTAGTCCCGAATTCTGTTCTTACCCAACCCGACCAAGAAAATACCAAAAAAAATAGGAAAAAAATTCAAAAAATTAAAAAACTTAATTCCGGCATTATATCTATCCGAAACGAGTTGAGAGAGGCCAGGAAAGAGAGAAAAAAGTTTTAGTTCCGAATTCCGTTCCTACACGAGCCGAGCAAAAAATTTCCCAAAAAAATAGCAAAAAAGTTCAAAAAATCAAAAATCCTCATTCCGGCATTATTTTTTACCAGAAATGGATGAGATAGGCCGAGAAAGAGAGAAAAAAAATTTTAGTCCCGAATTCCGTTCATACTCGATTCGAGCAAGAAAATTCCGAAAAAAATAGCAAAAATATTCAAAAAATTAAAAAAATTAATTCCGATATTATTTCTATCCAAAACGGGTTGAGAGAGGCCGAGAAAAAGAGAACAAAATTTTAGTCCCGAATTCCGTTCAAACTCGACCCGGGAAAGAAAATTCCAAAAAAAATTGCAAAATAATTCAAAAAATTAAAAAACCTCTTTCCGGCATTATTTTTAGCTAACACGGGATGATATAGGCCGAGAAAGAGTGAAAAAAATTTTAGTCCCGAATTCCGTTCATACTCGACCCGGGACAGAAAATTCCGAAAAAAATAGCAAAAAAATTCAAAAAATCAAAAAACCTCATTACGGCATTATTTTTTGCCAAAAATGGATGAGATAGGCCAAGAAAGAGAGAAGAAATTTTAGTCCCGAATTCCGTTCAAACTCGACCCGGGCAAGAAAATTCGGAAAAAAAATAGCAAAAAAATTCAAAAAATTAAAAAACCTCTTTCCGACATTATTTTTTGCCAAAACGGGATAATATAGGCCGAGAAAGAGAAAAAAAAAAATTTAGTCCCGAATTCCACTCATACTCGACCCGAGTAAGAAAATTTCGAAAAAAATTAAAAAACCTCATTCCGGCATTATTTTTTGCCAAAACGGGATGAGATAGGCCGAGAATGAGAAAAAAAAAAAATTTTGTCCCGAATTCCGTTCATACTCGACCAGGGCAAGAAAATTCCGAAAAAAATAGCGAAAAAAATTCAAAAAACTAAAAAACCTCGTTACGACATTATTTTTAGCCAAAACGGGATGAGATAGGCCGAGAAAGCGAGAAAAAAATTTTAGTCCCGAATTCCGTTCATACTCAACCCGGGCAAGAAATTTCCAAAAAAAATAGCAAAACATTTCGAAAAATTAAAAAACCGCTTTCCAGTATTATTTTTAGCCAAAACGAGACGAGATAGGCCAAGAAAGAGAGAAAAAAATTTATTAATTGGGTCATTTAATTTTATTTTTCTATTTATACTAATTTAATATATTTATTTATATTTAAATAATTATTAAATTAATTATGACGTCATCATGGTTTGACCTCAGTTTAACCTCAGTTCAACCTTAAAAACCTGGAACCTCTTCCTTTTACGGTTCAATGAACGGTCTGAGTCTAAAAACCTTGCTTGGGAAGCAGTTTGAAGATGACCAATTTACTTGGTTGATGCAA